>NC_042971.1:6034921-6072421 GCF_901001165.1 Salmo trutta | reverse complement strand
TGTGTGTGTGTGTTTGTGTGTGTGAGTCCAGTGTGTGTGTGTGTGTGTGTGTGTGTGTGTGTGAGTCCAGTGTGTGTGTGTGTCCAGTGTGTGTGTGTCCAGTGTGTGTGTGTGTGTGTCCAGTGTGTTCAGTGTGTTCAGTGTGTGTGTGTGTGTGTGTGTTTGTATCCAGTGTGTGTGTGTCCAGTGTGTGTGTGTGTCCAGTGTGTGTGTGTGTGTGTGTCCAGTGTGTGTGTGTGTGTCCAGTTTGTGTGTGTCAAGTGTGTGTGTGTGTGTGTGTGTTTGTCCAGTGTGTGTGTGTGTGTGTTTGTCCACTGTGTGTGTGTGAGTCCAGTGTGTGTGTATCCAGTGTGTGTGTGTGTCCAGTGTGTGTGTGTCCAGTTTGTGTGTCCTGTGTGTGTGTGTGTGTGTATCCAGTGTGTGTGTGTCCAGCGTGTGTGTGTCCAGTGTGTGTGTATGTGTTTGTCTCGTGTGTGTGTGTGTGTGTTTGTTCAGTGTGTGTGTCCTGTGTGTGTGTGTGTGTGTGTGTGTGTGAGTCCAGTGTGTGTGTGTGTGTGTGTGAGTCCAGTGTGTGCGTGTGTGAGTCCAGTGTGTGCGTGTGAGTCCAGTGTGTGTTTGTGAGTCCAGTGTGTGTTTGTGAGTCCAGTGTGTGTTTTTGTGTGTGTGTGTGTGAGTCCAGTGTGTGTGTGTGATTCCAGTGTGTATGTGTGAGTCCAGTGTGTGTGTGTGTGAGTCCAGTGTGTGTGTCCAGTGTGTTTGTGTCCGCTGTGTTTGTGTGTCTGTGTCCAGTGTGTCTGTGTGTGTGTGTGTCCAGCGTGTGTGTGTGTGTGTCTGTGTCCAGTGGGTTTGTTTCCAATGTGTGTGTGTGTGTGTGTCCAGTGTGTGTGTGTGTGTGTGTGTGTCCAGTTATTATTTCAGGGACATCATGATTCATCATAAACCCCAATCCCTGGATAGAGGGGCTCAGTGAATGTGGAGGTGAATGTGATCAGGTGGGTCAGTGTGTCAGAGGAGGCTCTATAGAAGGACAGAGTGCCGGCTGGCCAGTCCAGATACACTCCTACTCTGTGGGAGCTGGAGGAGAGGACGTCTATGGTAGTGGGATTCTTATTGTGCCTGGCAGAGTAACTGTTGTCATCGCAGACCAGACTCCAGGACTTGTCATTGTATCCAAGACCACAGTCATCACCCTCTCCTCTCCTGCTGATTCCTTTATATGTCACTCCTATATCAGCCTCTCTCCTACTCCACTCTACCTCCCAGTAACAGCGCCCAGTCAGACCCTCTCTACACAGCACCTGGACACAGTCCTCAAATCTCTCTGGGTGATCAGGATACGGCTGCTCCTCTCCCCTACGTGTCACCTTTCTGTTCTCCTCAGACAGAGAGAGGCGTCTGTTTACTGTGTTTAGGTCCAGTGTGAGATCACAGACATCTGATGGATGAAACCAGACACAATATTAGAAATCATCATCATTCACATTAGAATGTTAACTCACTTTTCACTAATTAATTTAATGTAGATGTTTCTAGGTATCAAAAGGAGAAGTTAAGGTAACTTGAGACTTGTTGAATGATCATATGTTATACTGTATGGTAATATAAAACACACTTATTCACATTAATTACACACACACACACACACACACACACACACACATTTATTATGTAACAAGAACGACACACACACACACACATTGTCATATCAACTCTTTGTAAACGTTGGTGTCCCTGATTTCTGCTTCTGTAGAACTACAGATGATATTTAATATGACCAAGTCAGTAATGATGGGGGTCTTTGACTTAACTTGAATTAAGACTTATTCTTAGTCATATTCTTCACAGCTGTCAACACTCACATTTTCTAAGTCCAGGTTTCATTCTGTTCTCTCCACCATGTTCCACACTGTAGCGGTAAGCAGAAGAACAGACAGTCATTGAGGGATACACCTGAACTCACACACACACACACACACACACACACACACACACACACACACACACACACACACACACACACACACACACACACACACACACACACACACACACACACACACACACACACAGGACACACACACAGGACACAAACAAACACTCAACAAAAACACACACACAGGACACACACACACTGGACACACACTGGACACACACTGGACACACACACACACTGGACACACACACACTCGACAAAAACACACACTGGAAACACACACACACACACACACACACACACACACACACACACAGGACACAAACACGCACTGGACACATGGTCATTGTGAAGAATGTGTCAAGTGTGTGTGTGTCTGGGTGTGTGTGTGTGTGTCCTGTGTGTGTGTGTGTGTCCAGTGTGTGTGTGTGTTTGTCCAGTGTGTGTGTGTGTTTGTCCAGTGTGTGTGTGAGTGTGTGTCCAGTGTGTGTGTCCAGTGTGTGTGTGTCCAGTGTGTGTGTGTGTGTGTCCAGTGTGTTGTGTATGTGTCCAGTGTGTGTGTGAGTCCAGTGTGTGCGTCAAGTTTGTGTGTGTGTGTGTTGTGTATGTGTCCAGTGTGTGCGTCAAGTTTGTGTGTCCAGTGTGTGCGTGTCCTGTGTGTCCTGTGTGTGTGTTCAGTGTGTGTGTGTGTCCAGTGTGTGTGTGAGTGTGTGTGTGTGTCCTGTGTGTCCTGTGTGTCCTGTGTGTCCAGTGTGTGTGTGTGTGTGTGTGTGTGTGTGTGTGTGTGTGTGTGTGTGTCCTGTGTGTCCAGTGTGTGTGTGTGTGTGTGTGTGTGAGTTCAGTGTGTGTGTCCTGTGTGTGTCCTGTGTGTGTGTGTGTGTGTGTGTGTGTGTGTGTGTGTGTGTGTGTGTGTGTGTGTGTGTGTGTGTGTGTGTGAGTTCAGTGTGTGTGTCCTGTGTTTGTGTGTGTGTGTCCTGTGTGTGTGTGTCCTGTGTGTGTGTGTGTGTGTGTGTCCTGTGTGTGTGTGTGTGTGTGTCCTGTGTGTGTGTGTCCTGTGTGTGCATGTCCTGTGTGTGTCCTGTTTGTGTCCTGTGTGTGTGTGTATTTGTCCTGTGTGTGTGTGTTTCACATTGGACACACTGATACACAAACAAGACAATAACACACACAAGACACACTCACGCACACACACACTGGACACTCACACACTGGACACACACACACACACTCACGCATACACACACTGGACACACACACAGGACACACACTCACGCACACACACACAGGACACACACACACAGTCAGCATATAACTTTGTCCAAGCTGTGTTCAGAATGTTTGTCTTAACTAACCTGAAAAGTCAAACATGTCTGATATGAACATTGACATAAACCCTCTACATACTTGAGTTTCTCCAGTCTGCAGTGTGGATCCTCCAGTCCAGCAGAGAGCAGTCTGACTCCTGAGTCTCCTGGGTGATTGTAGCTCAGGTCCAGCTCTCTCAGGTGTGAGGGGTTTGACCTCAGAGCTGAGACCAGAGAAGCACAGCCTTCCTCTGTGACTAGACAGCCTGACAGCCTGCAAAGAGTCAAATCATATTAAAATCACACTGCTATTCTTTAGTGGTGAAAATAGTGGCTACATAATTTTTTCAAAATGTTGAAAAAAGGTTAGTATTTGGTCCCATAGTTTTTGAACAGAAGTGAATGAATCATGAATAATAATGACATTACCAATAACAGAGGCTACAACAAAACATGCTAACCTCTCACCATTACCAATAACAGAGGATACAACAAAACATGCTAACCTCTCACCATTACCAATAACAGAGGATACAACAAAACATGCTAACCTCTCACCATTACCAATAACAGAGGATACAACAAAACATGCTAACCTCTCACCATTACCAATAACAGAGGCTACAACAAAACATGCTAACCTCTCACCATTACCAATAACAGAGGCTACAACAAAACATGCTAACCTCTCACCATTACCAATAACAGAGGATACAACAAAACATGCTAACCTCTCACCATTACCAATAACAGAGGCTACAACAAAACATGCTAACCTCTCACCATTACCAATAACAGAGGATACAACAAAACATGCTAACCTCTCACCATTACCAACAACAGAGGCTACAACAAAACATGCTAACCTCTCACCATTACCAATAACAGAGGCTACAACAAAACATGCTAACCTCTCACCATTACCAATAACAGAGGCTACAACAAAACATGCTAACCTCTCACCATTACCAATAACAGAGGATACAACAAAACATGCTAACCTCTCACCATTACCAATAACAGAGGCTACAACAAAACATGCTAACCTCCCACCATTACCAATAACAGAGGCTACAACAAAACATGCTAACCTCTAACTATTACCAATACCAAAGGCTACAACAAAACATGCTAACCTCTCACCATTACCAATACCAAAGGCTACAACAAAACATGCTAACCTCTCACCATTACCAATAACAGAGGCTACAACAAAACATGCTAATCTCTCACCATTACCAATAACAGAGGATACAACAAAACATGCTAACCTCTCACCATTACCAATAACAGAGGCTACAACAAAACATGCTAACCTCTCACCATTACCAATTACAGAGACTACAACAAAACACTTGTTGACCAACTACAGGAATACTGACCTCAGAGTCTCCAGTCTGCAGTGGGGATCCTCCAGTCCAGCAGAGAGCAGCTCCACTCCTGAATCCTCCAGGTCATTGTTACTCAGGTCCAGCTCTCTCAGGTGTGAGGGATTTGAACCGAGAACTGAGGCCAACACTTTACAGGATGGGTTTCTGAGTTTACAGCCAGTGAGTCTGCCAACACAGAAGAAATACAATGACAGACAGGTTGTATTAAAATGATACGCTTAGCTTTCTCTGTTTACGCTGTTACCCATTTACAAATAATGTGTTGGGTTTGACCACAGAGCTGAGACCAGAGAAGCACAGCCTTCCTCTGTGACTAGACAGCCTGACAGCCTGCAAAGAGTCAAATCATATTAAAATCACACTGCTATTCTTTGGTGGTGAAAAGAGTGGCAGTATATTTCTTCAACATGTTCAGATATATCAGTGTCCTGAAACCTTCCATATCTATTCAGAAATTAATGTATCATTTTATAAATTATCAAAGTTTTGCCTGCAGATAGAAACATGTGTACTACAAATATTTGAGTAGACTGACCAGACCAGTTTAAAAGCAGTATCAGTCAAAAGACAGACAGTGAGGTATCAGATTTAGATTGTATTGAGTATACAGTCCACATCATATCTATTTTGACAGTGAAGATAACATTTTAAATGTGGCTCTATACTCCAACATTTTGGATTTCAGATCAAATGTTTCATATGAGGTGACAGTATATAATGTCACCTTTTATTTGAGGATATTTTCATACATTTCTGTTTCACCATTTAGAAAAATAAAAGCACGTTATGTATCTAGTCCCCCCATTTGAAGAAGTCATAAGTATTCTGACCAATTCACTTATAGCGTATTAAAGTTGTCAAAAGTTCAGTATTTGGTCCCATATTCTTTGACTGCAATGACTACATCAAGCCTGTGACTGCCATGAATGAGAAAGATCATGAATAATAATGAGTGAGAGAGTTACAGAGGCTACAACAAAACATGCTAACCTCTCACCATTACCAATAACAGAGGCTACAACAAAACATGCTAACCTCTCACCATTACCAATAACAGAGACTACAACAAAACATGCTAACCTCTCACCATTACCAATAAAGGAGGCTACAACAAAACATGTTAACCTCTCACCATTACCAATAACAGAGGATACAACAAAACATACTAACCTCTCACCATTACCAATAACAGAGACTACAACAAAACATGCTAACCTCTCACCATTACCAATAACAGAGGCTACAACAAAACATGCTAACCTCTCACCATTACCAATAACAGAGGCTACAACAAAACATGCTAGTCTCACACCATTACCAATAACAGAGGCTACAACAAAACATGCTAACCTCACCATTACCAATAACAGAGGCTACAACAAAACATGGTAACCTCTCACCATTACCAATAACAGAGGATACAACAAAACATGCTAACCTCTCACCATTACCAATAACAGAGGATACAACAAAACATGCTAACCTCTCACCATTACCAATAACAGAGGATACAACAAAACATGCTAACCTCTCACCATTACCAATAACAGAGACTACAACAAAACATGCTAACCTCTCACCATTACCAATAACAGAGGCTACAACAAAACATGCTAACTTCACACCATTACCAATAACAGAGGCTACAACAAAACATGCTAACCTCTCACCATTACCAATAACAGAGTCTACAACAAAACATGCTAACCTCTCACCATTACCAATAACAGAGGATACAACAAAACATGCTAACCTCTCACCATTACCAATAACAGAGGCTACAACAAAACATGCTAACCTATCACCATTACCAATAACAGAGGCTACAACAAAACATGCTGACCTCTCACCATTACCAATAACAGAGGATACAACAAAACATGCTAACCTCTCACCATTACCAATAACAGAGGATACAACAAAACATGCTAACCTCTCACCATTACCAATAACAGAGGCTACAACAAAACATGCTAACCTCTCACCATTACCAATAACAGAGGATACAACAAAACATGCTAACCTCTCACCATTACCAATAACAGAGGCTACAACAAAACATGCTAACCTCACACCATTACCAATAACAGAGGCTACAACAAAACATGCTAACCTCTCACCATTACCAATAACAGAGACTACAACGAAACATGCTAACCTCTCACCATTACCAATAACAGAGGATACAACAAAACATGCTGACCTCTCACCATTACCAATAACAGAGGATACAACAAAACATGCTAACCTCTCACCATTACCAATAACAGAGGATACAACAAAACATGCTAACCTCTCACCATTACCAATAACAGAGGCTACAACAAAACATGCTAACCTCTCACCATTACCAATAACAGAGGCTACAACAAAACATGCTAACCTCTCACCATTACCAATAACAGAGGATACAACAAAACATGCTAACCTCTACCCATTACCAATAACAGAGGATACAACAAAACATGCTAACCTCTCACCATTACCAATAACAGAGGATACAACAAAACATGCTAACCTCACACCATTACCAATAACAGAGGCTACAACAAAACTTGCTAACCTCTCACCATTACCAATAACAGTGGCTACAACAAAACATGCTAATCTCACACCATTACCAATAACAGAGGCTACAACAAAACATGCTAACCTCTCACCATTACCAATAACAGAGGATACAACAAAACATGCAAACCTCTCACCATTACCAATAACAGAGGATACAACAAAACATGCTGACCTCTCACCATTACCAATAACAGAGGATACAACAAAACATGCTAATCTCTCACCATTACCAATAACAGAGGCTACAACAAAACATGCTAACCTCTCACCATTACCAATAACAGAGTCTACAACAAAACATGCTAACCTCACACCATTACCAATAACAGAGGCTACAACAAAACATGCTAACCTCTCACCATTACCAATAACAGAGTCTACAACAAAACATGCTAACTTCACACCATTACCAATAACAGAGGATACAACAAAACATGCTAACCTCTCACCATTACCAATAACAGAGGCTACAACAAAACATGCTAACCTATCACCATTACCAATAACAGAGGCTACAACAAAACATGCTGACCTCTCACCATTACCAATAACAGAGGATACAACAAAACATGCTGACCTCTCACCATTACCAATAACAGAGGATACAACAAAACATGCTAACCTCTCACCATTACCAATAACAGAGGCTACAACAAAACATGCTAACCTCTCACCATTACCAATAACAGAGGATACAACAAAACATGCTAACCTCTCACCATTACCAATAACAGAGACTACAACAAAACATGCTAACCTCTCACCATTACCAATAACAGAGACTACAACAAAACATGCTAACCTCTCACCATTACCAATAACAGAGGCTACAACAAAACATGCTAACCTCTCACCATTACCAATAACAGAGGCTACAACAAAACATGCTAACCTCTGTATAACATTTTTGACATGCGTTTTTTCTGTATTTTTTTGCTGTTATTCTGTCTCTCACTGTTCAAATAAACCTACCATTAAAATTATAGACTGATCCTTTCTTTGTCAGTGGGCAAACGTACAAAATCAGCAGTGGATCAAATACTTTTTTCCCCCACTGTATATGGCGCTTTGGTGACAAAACGGATGGCACTGTGATAGAATACATCCAATTTATTGGCTATTTTGTAAATGACATCGCCGAAGTCGAGTATCGGTAGGATGGTCAGTTTTATAAGGGTATGTTTGGCAGCATGAGTGAAGGATGCTATGTTGCGAAATAGGAAAGCCAATTCTAGATTTAACTTTGGATTGGAGATGCTTATAGTGAGTCTGGAAGGAGAGTTTACAGTCTAACCAGACACCCAGGTATTTGTAGTTGTCCACATATTCTAAGTCAGAACCGTCCAGAGTAGTGATGCTGGACAGGCGGGCAGGTGCAGGCAGCGATCGGTTGAAGAGCATGCATTTAGTTTTACTTGTATTTAAGAGCAGCTGGAGGCCACGGAAGGAGAGTTGTATGGCATTGAAGCTCGTCTGGAGGTTAGTTAACACAGTGTCCAAAGAAGGGCCAGAAGTATACAGAATAACACCAATAACAGAGGGGGTCTGATCTTTGTGCCTCTGTAAATTTCTCATTTATCATCATTAACGATTCATTCATGATTATTCATAATCATGGTAGCATCCACATGAATGTAGAAGTGTTCAGAAACATCTTCTATTCTTACTGACAATACAAGTGAAGTGACTCCAAAATGACAGGACATTATTCACCATTCAGTTTCTATTAGGAAAAACATCATCCAAAACACAACCAAAACAAACTGAAAAATGAATTCAACAAGTTTGTAGAATCACAAGCTTGATGTAATCACTGCAGGCATGGAATATGGGACCAAATACTAAACTTATGACTACTTTAATACAATATAAGTGAATTTGTCCAAATAATTAAGACTTCTTCAAATGGGAGAACTAAATACATAAAGTGCTTTCCTTTCTTAACAGTAACACAGCTATGTATGAAAATACCCTCAAATAAAAGGTGACATTCTGTACGGTCAACTAATATGAAACATCTCAAATCCAAAATGCTGGAGCATAGCACCAAATGTAAAACTGTAAGCTTCACTGTCCAAACACACATGGTGTGGACTATGTGTGCCTGGTAAACACATGTGGATCTGGTGAACAGTTATCACTTGTTGACCAACTACAGGAATACTGACCTCAGAGTCTCCAGTTTACAGTGGGGATTCCCCAGTCCAGCAGAGAGCAGCTTCACTCCTGAATCCTTCAGGTCATTGTTACTCAGGTCCAGCTCTCTCAGGTGTGAGGGGTTTGACCTCAGAGCTGAGACCAGAGAAGCACAGCCTTCCTCTGTGACTCCACAGCCTGACAGCCTGACAAAGAGATCATCATGACTTCACAAACACACTGTTAATTTAACACCAGTAGTGTAGAAGGACAATGGCAGATGCATTTGGTTTATTCTCTCAAACAACATATAGATTCATCTTCCGTCTCCTAGAATTGTATGGTCATATTGTTATACTATTGTCAAAATCAATGCATTTTTTCAATTTGTTTTTCAATATAATATTATATACATATTATAATACATATTTTTCCTAAACTGAATATTTCTGCCTAATAATTAGTTCTTATATGTCATTGTATGTACTCACAGAACAGCTCTGGAGGCTTTGACCACTGGCAGCAGCCTCAGAAGACCTTCCTCTGATTTGGAGTATTTCTTCAGGTCAAACACATCCAGCTCCTTTTCTGATGTCAGCAACACAAAGACCAGAGCTGACCACTGTGCAGGTGACAGGTTGGGTTCTGAGAGACTTCCTGAGCTCAGGAAGCTTTGGATCTCCTCCACTAGAGAATGGTCATTCAGTTCATTCAGACAGTGGAACAGATTGATGCTCCTCTCTGGAGAGGGATTCTCCCTGATCTTCTCCTTGATGTACTTGACTGTTTCTTCATGGCTCTGTGAGCTGCTTCTTGTCTTTGTCAGTAGACCTCGTAAGTGCTTCTGATTGGACTTCAGTGAGAGGCCCAGAAGGAAGCGGAGGAAAAGGTCCAGGTTTCCCGTCTCACTTTGTAAAGATTTATCCACAGCACTCTTGTAGAAAGTAACTTCAGGCTTGTCTCTGTACAGCAAAGAAAATATACTGGACTTTGTTTGCTGTTTGTCCATGAGATTCTCATTGTTGTTGATGAATGAGAGGAACACATATACAGCAGCCAGAAACTCCTGAATGCTCAGATGCACGAAGCAGTACACCTTGTCTTGGTACAGCCCACGTTCCTCTTTAAAGATCTGTGTGCACAATCCTGAGTACACTGAGGCTTCATTGACATCAATGCCAGCCTCTTTCAGGTCTTCTTCATAGAAAATCAGATTGCCATTCACAAGCTGTTGAAAAGCCAGTTTTCCCAGTGACAGAATGCTCTCTTTATTCCAGTATGGACCTGTCTCTTCTTTCCCAAGATACTTTTCATTCTTCTGTTTGGTATGAAACACCACAAGGTGTGTGTACATCTCAGTCAGAGTCTTGGGCATCTCTTCTCTCTTATGTTCCAGCATGTGTTCGAGGACTGTTGCAGAAATCCAACAGAAGACTGGAATGTGGCACATGATGTGGAGGCTCCTTGATGTCTTTATGTGTGAGATGATTCTGTTGGCCAGGTCCTCATCCCTGAATCTCTTCCTGAAGTACTCCTCCTTCTGTGGGTCATTGAACCCTCGTACCTCTGTCACCTGGTCAACACACCCTGAAGGGATCCTATTGGCTGCTGCAGGTCGGGTAGTTATCCAGAGGAGAGCAGAGGGAAGCAGATTTCCCTTGATGAGATTTGTCATCAGAACATCCACTGAGGTTGACTCTGTGACGTCACAACAGATCTTGTTCTTCTGGAAGTCTAGGGGCAGTCGGCACTCATCCAGACCATCAAAGATGAACAGAACTTTGTACTTGTTGTAGTTGGAGATTCTTGATTGTTTGGTTTCCATTGAGAAGTGATTGAGAAGTTCAATCAAAGTGTGTTTGTCTCCTTTCATCAAATTCAGCTCCCGAAAAGGGAATGAAAACACAAATTGAACATCCTGATTTGCTTTTCCTTCAGCCCAGTCCAGAATGAACTTCTGCACAGAGACTGTTTTTCCAATGCCAGCGACTCCCTTTGTCAGCACAGTTCTGATACGTTTGTCTTGTCCGGTTAAGGGTTTGAAGATGTCGTTACATTTGATTGCAGTCTCTGGTCTTGCTTGTTTCCTGGTTGTTGTCTCAATCTGTCTCAGCTCATGTTCATTATTGACCTCTCCTGTTCCACCCTCTGTGATGTAGAGCTCTGTGTAGATCTTATTGAGAAGTGTTGGGTTTCCTTGTTTAGCGATCCCCTCAAATACACATTGAAACTTCTTCTTTAGATTAGATTTGAGTTCACGTTGGAAAATCACAGCAAGCTCATCTGAATGAAGAAATAGCACAGAGGATATTAATATTACGTCTGTTTTAATGCCTACAGTATTGTAGAACTGTTATAACATTTTAAATTATAATCATTTATTCTCTTAACTGAATGTATTGTCATGACGTTGCCCTCTCTCTGGGAACAGGGAGCACAGTTGACCCCCTCCCCCTTGCACCATCCCCCTACCTACCTCTCCCTACCCAGGCCCTGTCAAGGCAGTCGTAAATTCCAAAGGAAATGTCCTGCCTAACAGTTGAGACTGAGAGGGGTTTCATAGAGAGACAAGGAAATTCTTCCAACTCACAGAATTGGGGAACCGAATTACATTTATGTTCTGGAGAAGGTATAAAAGATCGGTGAAGAATCCAGCTACAAACTGGTCCGCTTGGTACAATTTTGTGATTCTCAGAAGAGACAATATTATCATAAAACTGTTTATATAATAGCCTCAGCTATGGGACTTGCATCTAAATGGTTGTATAAAATGTATTAATAAGGATAAAGCTATTTGGAATACGTTGAGATGCTATGTACTGATGTTAATGTGATAGAATGTATTTCTGTTCAAAGCTTAAATCAGTCATCGGCAAGCCCCCCAGGGACACAGACAGGACCAGGCGTCATGTGACAAGTTTGTTCTATGTTCACGTATAAAACCCCCTCCCTGATTTTCTTTCTTCAGACCAGCTTACCTCAGAAGAGAGAGCCAAAGTTTGACCATCCAATTCCTCTACTGAAAGTTAACTATACCACGTGGTTAAACTTTTAGACTATCGAGACCGACAGAATAATAACAAGTCTTTGAAGAAATTATATCATTGAACGCGAAGACCGACGAAACATCCATTCTATAACGACATTAATGAATGTCGCTTTGAAAGATCTACTCTAACCGAGAGAGAGAGAACGGGACAAAAACTCTCCAACAGGACAAAAACTCTCCAACAAGGATCCCGACGACACACTGAGCGTAAATATATATTGATTGCAATTGTTCCCGAATGAGTGAGCGTTCATGTACAAAGGATTAGCATATCAATTGTTAATATTAATGAACTCTGTGTGCCTCCTCAGCTGCCCTTTATGACCCTTTGTTTAACAAGACACCAGCCATGCCTGTTTAGCCCACAAGGGCACATTACTCTACCAATTCTTTGTGACGATAATTACTGTTTGTATGCTTTCTGTGAATTATTTGGTTTAGTAAATAAATGATTTCAAGACAATTGATATATGGATGACTTAGTAAAGGCTGGGTTCGTGCAGATACAACAATTTACGACGTTTGGAATGAGACTGGACACGAGGTAAAATACACCATTTAAACCAGAAGATAATCGGCCTATACTATAATATATAATGTTATAATATAGGAAAGTTATATTAGGAAAATTATAACTGTAATCTGAATATTTTCCTTGGTGCCCCTATCTCCTAGTTAATTACAGTGAAACGATTAGTCAGTTTAATCGCGTGATAATAATTACAGGGAGTTATTTGATAAACATGTCTTCAAGTTAATGGTGCCCAAAGACACGACAGTATAAATGTGTAAATGTTTTCATAATACATTCCAGACTGGTGTGACTGATTATATTATTATTGGTATTATTGATGGTATTATTAATGTTGTCTCTCTCTCTCTCTCTCTCTAAATTAATCACCACAACACATCCCTGCCGCTACTTGATGAGGTCACTAGGTGTTGTGTTAAGGCTGCTACAATATCATTGAGTTACACAGCTACTTTAGCTGTACTTTAGCAACAGCTTTTAAATGTTATAAAACAGCATTCAACATGAGGCAGACAGATCTTACAGTTCTCCAGTGTGTCAGCGAGCTCCTTCTGGTTCATTTTCCTCAGGACGTGCAGTGTGATCTTCAGAGCACCCTCTCTGGCACTGCTCTCCTGCTTCTCATCTTCAGCATCCACCACTTCCTCATCCTGCTTCTGAATCTCAAAGCCTTCTGGGAGTTCAGGACTAAGAATCCTCTTGAACATCTTCAGCTCGTTCTTCACAAATGTCATCATTTTCTCTTCAAGCAACTAAAATAAATCAAGTAAATAAGTTAACCTCTTGACGGTTGCCTAGGATAGGGGATGCCACAGCGCATTTTGAAAAAAATGTGTGCCCATTTTAAACGGCGTACTACTCAAACTCAGAAGCTAGGATATGCATATAATTAATACTTGTGGATAGAAAACACCCTAAAGTTTCTAAAACTGTTTGAATGGTGTCTGTGAGTATAACAGAACTCATATGGCAGTCAAAACCCCGAGACAGATCGAAACAGGAAGTGGAATTCTGAATTGCGAACTCAACTTCATCACGTTGCCTATTAATCACACCGTGAGCTATGGTTCATTGAGCACTTCCTATTGCTTCCACTAGATGTCCCCAGTCTTTACAAAGTGGTTTGAGTCTCCTACTGTTACAACTGAATGAATGAGACGCTGTGGAACGTGGTCACACGGAGAGGGCCATCACCATTATGACGCCGGCGCCCCTGGTTACCCTCCCCTTTCGAAACGTTTTGAAACACAATGCAATCGTCCCCCTCGAATCTTATTGGCTCTCTTGTTGAAAAACGCCCTGAAGATTTATGTTATACAATGTTTGACATGTTTGAACAAACCTAAATGGGAAAAAAAAGCATTTTCTCGAAATGGCTGTCCCGCGGCCGACGGAGCATTTTGATCAGCCTTCAGACGCGCTAACAAGAACAAGCTCTTGGAACATAAAGGAGTAATTTTTTCGAACGAAAATACATTTGTTGTGGACATGGGATTCCTGGAAGTGCTTTCTGATGAAGACAACCAAAGGTAAGGGATTATTGACAATAGTATACAAGACTAGATGTGATATGCGATTGTTCCAAGATGGCGCTGACCTGTAACGTTAGCCTATTTTTCAGAGTATCGCATCCCCTTTCATCGCAAAGTATGATTACCCAGTAAAGTTAATTTTAAATCTGGCATTACAGGTGCTTTCAAGAGATATGCATCTATAAATCTTAGAATGACAATATTACATTTTAAAAATGTTTTCGACTAGTAATTTAGTCAATTGTAGCTCTGTTTCATCGGATGCATTTGAGGGAAAATAGTTAGTCAACGTTACGCACCAATGTAAAATGCTGTTTTTATATATAAATATGAACTTTATTGAACAAAAGAATGCATGTATTGTGTAACATGATGTCCTAGGTGTATCATCTGATGAAGATTTTCAAAGGTTAGTGCTGCATTTTGCTGATTTTTGGTTATTTGTGATGCATGTGGTTGGTCGGAAAATGGCTATGTGGCTACTTTTACGATATACTCCTCTAACATAATCTAATGTTTTGCTTTTGCTGTAAAGCCTTTTTGAAATTGGACAACGTGGTTCGATTCAGGAGAGGTGTATCTATAAAACGCTATAATTTGGAGAAAAAAATTGAAAAAAAAGAATTATTACATTTTGTTATGCTAATGGCGATATGATTTTTCGCTGGATGTCCGTCCTGTAGGCCGCACAGGGGTTAAGCAAGAGAAGAAATGCTTTCTCATTAACACAATAATGAATAATTGGCAGATCAACTTTACTTGAGGAAAACAAAAACAAATGTTCATAACAGGACCACATACACTGAATATAGAGTCCAGGTCTGTTTGATGACTCTGGGAAGACTGACCACTGAGAATCTCTGACGCTGATCTCTCCTGTTGGTTTCTGTGGACAAAACATGAGATTACAGTACACACACACACACACACACACACACACACACACTGTTTTAGGACTATGAAAATGGACTAACGGATTAGCCTATGGATTATGAAAACAACTAAAATAAATGTGAAAATGGGAGAGGAGAAATGACTAGAGACAGTGTTGTTTAACTCACTGACCATAACCCATGAGTTCTTCTTACCTTTGTTCAGTAGAAAAGTCTCCCTCTCTAAAGGACATAGGTTTATCCATAGACTGGTCACTCTTCATGGACACACAGCTGGGTACAGGGGAGGCTGGTTTCTCCTGCTTGATTGGACTTCAACACAACAGAGACAAACATTACATCTCTCATCTACTCTGATCTCAGATGGGGAAACATAAGAAGAGTTCCAAAACGCTATTTATCACTTTACAGAAATGAGCTTTTATTGTTTAAAGAAATTATGCATTAATTATTACATCTCTCACAGACAAGGATTTGTTTAAAATCTATCACTTGATGGTTTCATTTCAGAGAGACAAAAATCATGTTTTTTTATGCAAAATGCTATTGTAATGCTTTTCTTAGAGAAGTGGAGGAGTCAGGCGCAGGACACAGGGATAAAGGTAAACAAAACGTGTTTACTAAACTTATCCATCAATCTTCTCATCAAAATACATAGTTTGGAGAAACACCTCCAACTACATAAAACAGACAAACAATTACCGACAAGACAAACAGGAAATGCAGAGGTTTAAATAATAAACATAATTAGGGAAACTCAAAACAGGTGTACACAATAAAGACAAAACCAAACGAACAGTGAAACATCGATCGGTGGCAACTAGTAAGCCGGTGACGTCGACCGCCGAACGCCGCCCGAACAAGGAGAGTGGTCGACTTCGGCGGGAGTCGTGACAGTACTCCCCCCGACGCGCGGCTCCAGCTGCGCGCTGACACCGGCCTCGGGGACGACCCGGAGGACGGGGAGCAGGGCGATCCGGACGGAAGCGGTGAAAATCCTGGATTAACGACGGATCCAGGATGTCTTCCGCCGGTACCCAGCTTCGCTCCTCCGGGCCATACCCCTCCCACTCCACGAGGTACTGAAGGCCCCCCGCCCGACGTCTGGAGTCCATAATGGCTCGTACGGTATATGCCGGGGCCCCCTCGATGTCCAGAGGGGGCGGAGGAACCTCCCGTACCTCCGACTGCTGGAGCGGACCAGTCACCACCGGCCTGAGGAGAGACACATGGAACGAGGGGTTAATATGATAATCAGGGGGAAGTTGTAACCTATAACAAACCTCGTTCAATCTCCTCAGGACTTTAAATGGCCCCACAAACCGCGGACCCAGCTTCCGGCAGGGCAGGTGAAGGGGCAGGTTTCGGGTCGAGAGCCAGACCCGATCCCCCGGTGCATAAACCGGGGCCTCACTGCGGTGGCTGTCGGCACTCGCCTTTTGCCGCCTGATGGCTCGTTGAAGACGTACATGGGCAGCGTTCCATGTCTCCTCCGAGTGCCGAAACCATTCATCCACCGCAGGAGCCTCGATCTGGCTCTGATGCCATGGTGCCAGGACCGGCTGATACCCTAGCACACACTGAAAAGGGGTAAGGTTAGTGGAAGAGTGGCGTAGGGAATTTTGGGCCATTTCCGCCCAAGGGATAAATGATGCCCACTCTCCCGGCCGGTCCTGGCAATAGGACCGCAGAAACCTACCCACCTCTTGGTTGACTCTTTCCACCTGCCCGTTACTCTCGGGGTGGAACCCTGAGGTAAGACTGACCGAGACCCCCAGGCGTTCCATAAACGCCCTCCAGACTCTAGACGTAAATTGGGGACCCCGATCAGAGACTATATCCTCAGGCACCACGTAGTGCCGGAATACATGGGTGAATAGGGCCTCAGCAGTCTGTAGGGCCGTAGGGAGACCGGGCAAAGGAAGGAGACGGCAGGACTTAGAAAACCGATCCACAGCGACCAGGATCGTGGTGTTCCCCCGTGACGGGGGAAGATCCGTCACGAAATCCACCGATAGGTGTGACCACGGTCGTTGCGGAACGGGAAGGGGTTTAATTTCCATCTGGGCAGATGTCTAGGTGCCTTGCACTGTGCGCATACCGAACAGGAGGAGACATAAACCCTCACGTCCTTGGCTAACGTGGGCCACCAGTACTTCACCGTATGGCAGCGCACCGTCCGACCTATACCAGGATGACCAGAGGAGGGTGATGTGTGGGCCCAACAGATCAAACGATCGCGAACATCAAACGGCACGTACACGCGCCCAACGGGACACTGGGAGGGAGTGGGTTCTGCACGTTCGATGTCCGCGTCCACCTCCCATACCACCGGTGCCACCAGGCATGAGGCTGGAATTATGGGAGTGGGCTCTGTGGACCGCTCCTCTGCATCATACAGCCGGGACAGTGCGTCTGCCTTGACGTTCTGGGAACCTGGTTTATAGGAAAGAGTGAAAGAAAAGCGTCTGAAAAACATAGCCCACCTAGCCTGGCGAGGGTTCAGTCTCCTCGCTGCCCGAATATTCTCCAGATTTCGGTGGTCAGTCCAAATGAGGAAAGGGTGTCTAGCCCCCTCAAGCCAATGTCTCCACGCTTTCAGAGCCCCGACAACGGCCAACAACTCCCTATCCCCCACGTCATAGTTTCGCTCCGCCGGGCTGAGCTTCTTCGAAAAGAAAGCACAGGGGCGGAGTTTTGGTGGGTTACCCGAGCGCTGAGATAGCACAGCCCCTATTCCAGCCTCGGATGCATCCACCTCAACTATGAATGCTAAGGAGGGATCAGGATGCGCCAGCACTGGAGCCGTGGTAAACAGAGCCTTCAGGTTACCAAAAGCTCTGTCCGCCTCAGCCGACCACCGCAACCGCAACCGCACCGGTCCCCCCTTCAGTAAGGAGGTAATGGGAGCCGCCACCTGGCCAAAGCCCCGGATAAACCTCCGGTAGTAGTTGGCAAACCCTAAAAACCGCTGCACCTCCTTTACCGTGGTTGGAGTCGGCCAATTACGCACGGCTGAAATGCGGTCAGTCTCCATGTCCACCCATGACGCGGACAAACGGTACCCAAGGAAGGAGACGGACTGTTGAAAGAACAGACATTTCTCAGCCTTGACGTAAAGGTCATGCTCCAACAGTCGACCAAGCACCGTACGCACAAGGGACACATGCTCAGCACGGGTGGTGGAATATATGAGAATATCATCTATATACACCACTACACCCCGCCCGTGCAGGTCCCTGAAGATCTCATCCACAAATGATTGGAAGACGGATGGAGCATTCATTAACCCATACGGCATGACGAGGTACTCATAGTGCCCAGAAGCGGTGCTAAATGCCGTCTTCCACTCATCCCCTCCCCGGATACGCACCAGGTTTTACGCACTCCTGAGGTCCAATTTTGTGAAGAAGCGCGCCCCGAGCAATGACTCTGTCATACTGGCGATCAGAGGTAGCGGGTAACTGTATTTCACAGTAATCTGGTTTAAACCTCGATAGTCAATGCACGGGCGTAAACCTCCATCCTTCTTCTTCACAAAAAAGAAGCTCGAGGAGACAGGTGAAATGGAGGCCCGAATGTATCCCTGTCCCAGAGATTCAGCGACATATGTTTCCATAGCCGCCGTCTCCTCCTGTGACAGAGGATACACGTGACTCCTGGGAAGTGCAGCACCCTCCAGGAGATTTATCGCACAATCCCCCGGTCGATGGGGTGGTATTTGAGTCGCCTTCCTTTTACAGAAGGCGATTGCCAAATCGGCATATTCGGGAGGAATGTGCATGGTGGAAACCTGGTTTGGACTTTCCACCGTAGTGGCACCTAAGGAAACACCTAAAGACCTCCCTGAACACTGACAGGACCATCCCTTGAGAACCCTCTGTTGCCACGAAATAATAGGATCATGAGAAGCCAACCAGGGAAGCCCCAACACAACGGGAAACGCAGGAGCGTCAATCAGAAAGAGACTAATACTCCCTTCATGACTCTCCTGCGTCACCATAGCAATGGGAACTGTGACCTCCCTAATCAGCCCAGACCCCAAAGGACAACTATCTAGGGCATGTATAGGGAAGGGGACATCAACGGGAACAATAGGAATCCCTAATCTATTGGCCAAAGACCGATCTATAAAGGTCCCAGCTGCGCCTGAATCTACTAGCGCCTTATGCTGGGAATGCGGGGGAAACCCCGGAAATTTTATAGACAACCACATGTGAGCAACAGGGGGGTCTGGTGTAGTCGTGTGCCTACTCACCTGAGATGAACCACCAGTGTTCCGCCTACCACCTTGACGACCTGGAAAACCTCCCCAGCACCGACCAGTAGTGTGTCCTCTGCGGTCACCTCTGGTGCATGGAACGGTTTCCCCTCCGGTCTCCCTATTACCAGCCCCGCCCAACTCCATTGGTGTTGGGTCTAAGGGACTGGAGGATGGAACCAACGGACCCCGATCTGGACATCCGCGGGAGGCCAGCAGGTTATCCAGCTGGATAGATAAGTCTACCAGCTGGTCCAGGTGGAGGGTGGTGTCGCTGCAGGCTAGCTCTCTACGAACGTCCTCTCGCAAACCACACCTGTAGTGATCGATCAGGGCCCGCTCATTCCATCCCGCACCAGCCGCCAGAGTTCTGAAATCCAGTGCAAACTCCTGAGCGCTCCTCATCTCCTGCTTTAAATGGAACAAGCGCTCTCCCGCCGCTTTTCCTTCTGGTGGATGATCAAATACTGCCCGAAAGCGGCGGGAGAAGTCCTCGTAGTTATCCCGAGTCAGGTCTTCCACCTCCCAGATGGCGTTGGCCCACTCTAGTACTTTACCAGTCAAACAGGAGATGAGGGCGCTCACTCTCTCGCGTCCCGAGGGCAGCGGCCGGACAGCCGCCAGGTAGAGCTCTAGCTGGAGTAGGAACCCCTGACACCCGGCAGCTGCTCCGTCATACACTCCCGGGAGCGAGAGCCGAATCCCACCGGATCTAGACGGCGGTTGGATAGGATCCAGAGGTGTGCCGGGCGGTGGTGTGGCTGGGTCGACGGGACATCCTTTCCTCTCCACTCTCTCCATGGTCAGCAGCACGCAATCCATGGCGGTCATTAGATCCTGGATCATATTCGCCTGCTGCTGAACGCGCTCCTCTATATGACTAGGAGAACTGGCTGCTCCTGCTGAATCCATTTCAGGTCGGTGATTCTGTAATTCTTTTCTTAGAGAAGTGGAGGAGTCAGGCGCAGGACACAGGGATAAAGGTAAACAAAAAGTGTTTACTAAAATTATCCATCAATCTTCTCATCAAAATACATAGTTTGGAGAAACACCTCCAACTACATAAAACAGACAAACAATCACCGACAAGACAAACAGGAAATGCAGAGGTTTAAATAATGAACATAATTAGGGAAACTCAAAACACAAAAAAGACAAAACCAAACGAACAGTAAAACATCGATCGGTGGCAACTAGTAAGCCGGTGACGTCGACCGCCGAACGCCGCCCGAACAAGGAGAGGGGTCGACTTCGGCGGGAGTCGTGACAGCTATATATCTCCCTCACTCTCAAATGTGACCGACCGGCTCAATTTGGAAATTAACTAAATAACTACATGGTTTTTTTGTTGCAAAATGCTATGTATCTGCCTCTCAGAGAAATCAGTAGTACTGCTAGGTTTAACACAGTAATAATATATATCTGCCTCTCAGAGAAATCAGTAATACTGCTAGGTTTAACACAGTAATAATATGTATCTGCCTCTCAGAGAAATCAGTAGTACTGCTAGGTTTTACACAGTAATAATATATATCTCAGAGAAATCAGTAGTACTGCTAGGTTTAACACTGTATTAATATATATCTGCCTCACTCTCAGACAAATCAGTAGTACTGCTAGGTTTAACACAGTAATAATATATATCTGCCTCACTCTCAGAGAAATCAGTAGTACTGCTAGGTTTAACACAGTAATAATATATATCTGCCTCTCAGAGAAATCAGTAGTACTGCTAGGTGTAACACAGTAATAATATATATCTGTCTCTCAGAGAAATCAGTAGTACTGCTAGGTTTAACACAGTAATAATATATATCTGCCTCCCAGAGAAATCAGTAGTACTGCTAGGTTTTATACAGTAATAATATATATCTGCCTCTCAGAGAAATCAGTAGTACTGCTAGGTTTAAAACAGTAATAATATGTATCTGCCTCTCAGAGAAATCAGTGGTACTGCTAGGTTTAATACAGTAATAATATATATCTGCCTCACTCTCAGAGAAATCAGTAGTACTGCTAGGTTTAACACAGTAATAATATATATCTGCCTCACTCTCAGAGAAATCAGTAGTACTGCTAGGTTTAACACAGTAATAATATATATCTGCCTCTCAGAGAAATCAGTAGTACTGCTAGGTGTAACACAGTAATAATATATATCTGTCTCTCAGAGAAATCAGTAGTACTGCTAGGTTTAACACAGTAATAATATATATCTGCCTCACTCTCAGACAAATCAGTAGTACTGCTAGGTTTAACATAGTAATAATATATATCTGCCTCTCAGAGAAATCAGTAGTACTGCTAGGTTTAATACAGTAATAATATGTATCTGCCTCTCAGAGAAATCAGTAGTACTGCTAGGTTTAATACAGTAATAATATATATCTGCCTCACTCTCAGACAAATCAGTAGTACTGCTAGGTTTAACACAGTAATAATATATATCTGCCTCACTCTCAGAGAAATCAGTAGTACTGCTAGGTTTAACACAGTAATAATATATATCTGCCTCTCAGAGAAATCAGTAGTACTGCTAGGTGTAACACAGTAATAATATATATCTGTCTCTCAGAGAAATCAGTAGTACTGCTAGGTTTTACACAGTAAAAATATATATCTGCCTCTCAGAGAAATCAGTAGTACTGCTAGGTTTAAAACAGTAATAATATATATCTGCCTCACTCTCAGAGAAATCAGTAGTACTGCTAGGTTTTATACAGTAATAATATATATCTGCCTCTCAGAGAAATCAGTAGTTCTGCTAGGTTTAATACAGTAATAATATATATCTGCCTCTCAGAGAAATCAGTAGTACTGCTAGGTTTAACACAGTAATAATATATATCTGCCTCACTCTCAGAGAAATCAGTAGTACTGCTAGGTTTAACACAGTAATAATATATATCTGCCTCACTCTCAGAGAAATCAGTAGTACTGCTAGGTTTAACACAGTAATAATATATATCTGCCTCTCAGAGAAATCAATAGTACCGCTAGGTTTAACACAGTAATAATATATATCTGCCTCACTCTCAGAGAAATCAGTAGTACTGCTAGGTTTTAGACAGTAATAATATATATCTGCCTCTCAGAGAAATCAGTAGTACTACTAGGTTTAACACAGTAATAATATATATCTGCCTCTCAGAGAAATCAGTAGTACTGCTAGGTTTAACACAGTAATAATATATATCTGCCTCACTCTCAGAGAAATCAGTAGTACTGCTAGGTGTAACACAGTAATAATATATATCGGCCTCTCAGAGAAATCAGTAGTACTGCTAGGTTTAACACAGTAATAATATATATCTGCCTCACTCTCAGAGAAATCAGTAGTACTGCTAGGTTTTAGACAGTAATAATATATATCTGCCTCTCAGAGAAATCAGTAGTACTGCTAGGTTTAATACAGTAATAATATATATCTGCCTCTCAGAGAAATCAGTAGTACTGCTAGGTTTAACACAGTAATAATATATATCTGCCTCAATCTCAGAGAAATCAGTAGTACTGCTAGGTTTAATACAGTAATAATATATATCTGCCTCTCAGAGAAATCAGTAGTACTGCTGGGTTTAACACAGTAATAATATATATCTGCCTCTCAGAGAAATCAGTAGTACTGCTAGGTTTAATACAGTAATAATATATATCTGCCTCTCAGAGAAATCAGTAGTACTGCTAGGTTTAACACAGTAATAATATATATCTGCCTCTCAGAGAAATCAGTACTACTGCTAGGTTTTACACAGTAATAATATATATCGGCCTCTCAGAGAAATCAGTAGTACTGCTAGGTTTAATACAGGAATAATATATATCTGATGAGACTATAAGGAGTACCAGTACTGAGTCAATATGCAGGGGTACCAGGTAGTTGAGGTAATAATGAGACTATAAGGAGAACCAGTACTGAGTCAATGTGCAGGGGTACCAGGTAGTTGAGGTAATTGAGGTAATATGTACATGTAGGTAGGGGTAAAAGTGACTAAGCAATCAGGATAGAGATTATATCTCTTCATCCAGGGAGTGCGCAAACACACACACACACACACACACACACACACACACACACACACACACACACACGGAGGGAACGTTGTGTTTGTTTAATATTGTTTTAGGACTATATAAATGGACAATAGGATTAGCCTATGGATTATGAAAACAACAAAATGAAATGTGAAAATGGGAGGAGAAATGACTAGAGACAGTGTTGTTTAACTCACTGACCATGACCCATGAGTTCTTCTTACCTTTGTTCAGTAGAAAAGTCTCCCTCTCTAAAGTTTAGAGGATGACTCATAGACCGGTCACTCTCACAGCTGGATACAGGGTAGGCTGGTCTCTTCCGCTTGATTGGTCTTCAACACAACAGAGACCAACATTACATCTGTCATCTACTCTGATCTCAGATGGGGAAACATAAGAAGAGTTTATTTCCAAAATGCTATATATCACTTTACAGAAATGTTGGTAAATTACCTTTTATTGTTTAAAACAATTCTGAAAGAGATTGGTGTGTTTTTCACTAATCATATCATCACTTTTACTAAATGCTATATATCTGCCTTACTCTCAAATGTGACCGAATGGCTCAATTCTGTCTTAAGTAGCAACATTTGAAATGGAACTCAGAGGTAGAATTTTTTTTATTTTTTAATTTTATTATTTAATTTTATTTTTCACCTTTATTTAACCAGGTAGGCCAGTTGAGAACAAGTTCTCATTTACAACTGCGACCTGGCCAAGATAAAGCAAAGCAGTGTGAAACAAACAACACCACAGAGTTACACATGGAGTAAAACAGACATACAGTCAATAATACAGTAGAAAAGTCTATATACAGTGTATGCAAATGGCATGAGGAGGTAAGGCAACAAATAGGCCATGACGGCGAAGTAATTACAATTCAGCAAATTAACACTGGAGTGATAGATGTGCAGATGTTACGCCCCTGAAAAAGGGGAGAAATAATCACGAGAGTGATACGGTATTGTTTCCTCAACGAGAACTTTTACTGTAATCATCTTACCAAAGTAACACATTTTACACAAGTAACACATTTTACAAAACAACAGATCTACAGGAAGGAGCTAGTGTTGTAGGGTACAAGGCTTATTCAAGTCACAACAGTATACACTAATTCACTGAAACATACACTAATTTCAATATAACTGTCAAGCACAAAGCTTTAACTCAGTAAACCATAACTTAATTTATCTACAGTCAACAAAGTGTTTGAAAAACCATTACACAAATAACACCGCAACATATCTTATTAGCAACGCACGTTCATTCACATGTTCATTCACGATCGACATAAAATGGCAGCTACTCTCAGTACGAAGCTAGCCTTCGCTGCAACCGAGCAGGGCTCATATTACTCTGCAAACTTAACTCAACTTCCTCAATATGTTACTAAAACACACCTTAAACACTCTTGACATGTTAGCGAGTTATTACATTTAAATGACTCAGTTTTATCATCAATATCGTACCTGAAAAAGGGGAGAAATAATCACGAGAGTGATACGGTATTGTTTCCTCAACGAGAACTTTTACTGTAATGAGGAAAAGACCGCGATTTCCCCGCGAACTTGGGTGGAGACCAGAGCAATCGGTCTCAGACTCATGGATTAAAGAGCATTTAGTAGATCACAGATTAACACTTTTCCCCTTAAATTAGGCACCACAAAATAAAGTAATCAATATAACGTTTACACATTCCTTTTACAATTCTTACCTTTTGGACACTTGATGGATTTTAACTTTAACACAATTATATGAATGTTATCCATTTCTATCAACTAATACAGAATGCATGATCTTTTTAACCTTAGATGTTTTAAGATCCTCACATACTATGAACTTACTAATACTTTTTAATGTATAACAGGCTATTAGTATTTCCTTTAACCTGTCACACAGATGATGATGTGCAAGTAGAAATACTGGTGTGCAAAAGATCAAAAAGTAAATAAAAACAATATGGGGATGAGGTAGGTTGATTGGATGGGCTATTTACAGATGGGCTGTGTACAGCTGCAGTGATCGGTAAGCTGCTCAGATAGCTGATGCTTAAAGTTAGTGAAGTCTCCAACTTCAGCGATTTTTGCAATTCGTTCCAGTCATTGGAAGCAGAGAACTTGAAGAAAAAGCGACGACAAAGGTATTGTCTTTGGGGATGACCTGAGATATACCTGCTGGAGCGCGTGCTACTGTTTGGTGTTGTTATGCTGACCAATGAGCTGAGATAATGCGGAGCTTTACCTAGCAAAGACTTATAAATGACCTGGAGCCAGTGGGCCTGGCGACGAATATGTAGCGAGGGCCAGCCGACGAGAGCGTACAGGTCGCAGTGGTGGGTGGTATATGGGGCTTTGGTGACAAAACAGATGGCACTGTGATAGACTGCATCCGGTTTTCTGACTAGAGTGTTGGAGGCTATTTTGTAAATGACATCACCAAAGTCAAGGATCAGTAGGATGGTCAGTTTTACGAGGGTATGTTCGGCAGCGTGAGTGAAGGAGGTTTTTTGTGAAATAGGATGCCGATTCTAGATTTAATTTTGGATTGGAGATGCTTATTAATATGAGTCAGGAAGGAGAGTTTACAGTCCAGCCAGACACCAAGGTATTTGTAGTTGTCCACATATTCTAAGTCAGAACCATCCAGAGTAGTGACGCTAAGCCGGTGGGCGGGTGCGGGCAGAGATCGGTTGAAAGCATGCATTTAGTTTTACTAGCGTTTAAGAGCAGTTGGAGGCCACGGAATGAGTGTTGTATGGCATTGAAGCTCGTTTGGAGATTTGTTATCACAATGTCCAGAGAAGGGCCAGATGTATGCAGAATGGTGTTGTCTGCGTAGAGGTGGATCAGGGAATCACCCTCAGCAAGAGCAACATCTTTGATATATACAGAGAAAAGTGTTGGCCCGAAAATTGAACCCTGTGGTACCCCCACAGAGACTGCCAGAGGTCCGGACCACAGGCCCTCCTGATTTAACACACTGAACTCTATCTGAGAAGTAGTTGGTGAACCAGGCGAGGAAGTCATTTGAGAAACCAAGGCTGTTGAGTCTACCGATAAGAATACGATGATTGACAGACGAAAGCCTTGGCCAGGTCGATGAAGACGGCTGCACAGAACTGTCTTTTATCGATGGCGGTTATGATATCGTTTAGTACCTTGAGCGTGGCTCAGGTGCACCCGTGACTAGCTGGGAAACCGGATTGCACAGCGGAGCGGGTATGGTTGAGGAACAATGGGAAAGTAATTTTGCTTTGAATGTTGATTAACTTGTAACCTCACTTTTGAGAAAATGGCCATTGAATGTTTTGGTACCTACTGGAGAGCTCTTCTTTGTCTACAGGGCTGTTACTTTGGCAGATAATGTCACCCATCTAAATAAGTTGTTTATTTTTTTCAATAATGATAATAATAATAATGGTATTTTTGGTTGATGTCAGTTTCATTGTTTGTTATGCTATGAATGGTTATTTTATGGTTGTAAGTGGTAAAATGAACTAGAATTATTTTTTTTGTTGCAATTCTGAGTAATTACTACTTTAGTAAGGAATTACACATTATTCAGTACTGCTGCAGTTGCTAAATAATTCCAATAGATGGCAGCATAAGACCACAAATGATATTTCATAATGATCAGTTTAGTTTTCTCCCTGGATGCATCACCACTCCCCCTCAGAGGAAAACTCCTGTGTGAGCTTCTTTCTGTCCCTTTCCACACTGCTAACGCAAGAGGAAGGACTGAAAAAGCATTTAACAGATTACTGTAAAGTAATATTATTATGATTCATGTTTATAATTACCTGTTTTTATGCTCATGTTTTGAAATTATACTTCATTACTGTTACAATTACCAATAAGCCTGAACATTAATTCAGTCACCTCTGGTTGAGAAAAACTTATTTTCCCAGCACATTCATTGTCAAATTCATCAACCAGCATCGACCCACTCTGCCTTCTCACACAAGTAGTCAAGCATGCCCCTCGCCTTCTCTCGCAAGCGAGGGGCATGCTGAGGCAAATTTACTAAATAGGAGGGTTGCATGATGTCATTTATTGGAGGGCTGGAAGACGCACTCTTGTCTGTTCTATTTCGAGGCTGTTTAGTCCCAATATGAGATATTAAGAAAATATTATAAAATGCATGTATACTGAGGTTGAGGTTCTGACTAATGATATTTTACCCGGGGTTCAATACCTGATATAATCACTATTTTTTTGCTCTCCCAAAAGCAACACAGCCCTAATAGGAGATATATAGTTAACTAAAGTAATGAGTGACCATTTTAGAAAATCATGTGACATATAGTCTGGGGTTGCATGCTATTTTATTTCAATCATATTGCTGCTTGTAGCCTATAACTGATGCTTCGTGGTCTTATGCTGCCATCTATTGGAAATATTTAGCAATTAAAAATTATTAATTCCTGTGTGGCTCAGTTGGTAGAGCATGGTGTTTGTAATGCCAGGGTTGTGGGTTCGATTCCCATGAGGGGACCAGTATGGAGAAAAAAAGAAAAAAAATGTATGAAATGTATGCACTCACTACTGTAAGTTGCTCTGGATAAGAGTGTCTGCTAAATGACTAAAATGTAAAATGTACATACATTGGCGAGGCAGCTGAGAAATAAAGTGTATTTTTCACATTAATTCCTTAGATCAGTCTCAAACCTGCCCCATCTATCCCACGCCAATTGATGGACTTTCACATAGAGGTTACTAGGTCACCAAGTTCAAACCACATTTGAAAATCAAACTAATGTGTCTTGTTTATCAAGTGTTCTGCCTTGAAACAATAAATATAATAATATAACAAAACAAAAACAGCTAAATGCTTATTCAGTTTTTGATAAACAAAATAATCAACATGCTATTTAGTGCTATAATGGTATTCACTAACATAGTATTATTACTAAAATAGTTTCTAAAAGTGTTCTAGGCTACCCTACCCTAGAAACAGGGTTAAGGCTAAAATAGGTCATATGTAGGGTTAGGGGTTAAGGCTAAAATAGGTCATATGTAGGGTTAGAGTTTCTGTATAGCACTTTGTGACATGTGCTGATGTAAAACGGGCTTTATAAATACATTTGATAAATTGTTAGGTTTAGGGTTTTTATGGTAAAAAACAGTGTGGGTTTATAGCTCTCTTCCTCCTCCCTATGGCCTTCTGCAGGTACTACATAATTAATTAGCAAATGCATCAGATCTACAAATCAATGAGCTAGACCTATCCTTTTGGTTTGCAACTCAGTGAACCTGCGCAGCATTCACTCAATTCGATGCCTACGAATGAAGATTTAGATGCATATCAAATTACCCAGCAGCCATTTAGGGACAACAAGTAGTCAAAAAAGGTGTTATTTCTTAATTTAAAAAAATATTCTGTCTGTTTAAATCAGCCACATCTGGAAAAAGAGGACAGGGACATGCATTTTGCTTGGGTTGTATACCTTTTTCTGAAAACACAAATGGTTAACCATGACCAGAAAATGTTTAACGTTTGATGGGTATGTGCCAGCCATCATCAAGACTGAGAGTCACCACAACATTGTGGTGTCTCACAGGCAAACATTGAGCTTGTGCACCAAGTAGCTTAAAGTTTGATAATAAAGCATAAAGCTAACTGAACAATAAACTTCGGCGTCTCAGAACTGTTGCTTACTCTGTTATTCCCAAAGATCACCTCAGCCCACTCTGCATATAACCGGACAATATGCTTGGTAGTGATGGGTCGTTCACGAACGAGTTGGCTCTAAGAGCCGGCTCGCACATCGGAAGAGCCAAATCTATTTAGAAAAATATCTAAAAATTAAGATATGGATAATCAAAAGATTTAAATTAATAGAATTAACTAATTCAAAGAACGAAAAAAGAAATAAAATAATATAGGCCTAAACGCTCACGCGCACACATTCGTTCTGTCTGCTCAGACTAACAGCCTCACTTGTTGTTCCTGTCAATCAGACACGCAGTGTCAACCAGTGAACCAAAGATGCGTGAGGGAGGGCTGAGCCAACTCACTCACAGTCACACACTTAGTAGAAGAGGAGAGAGGAAGGACAGCTGTGAAAACAACAGCTGGAATATGAGTCAGAAGCTCAGTAGCATTTGGATGCATTTTAATAATGTAGACAATGTTAGAGCACAGTGTAGAATTTGCCAAAACAAAATCTCATATAAAGCCGGTTCTACGCACAACCTGCACCGGCATATGTGAACTGTGAACTGTGAAGCTAGCTGTAGTGGAGCTTGGAGAAACTAGCGGGCCTGCTAGTGATAGTGGTGGAGCCAGCACCTCCACACGTGGAGATGTATCCACTCAGTCCAGTAGACCTGCTAGTGATAGTGGTGGAGCCAGCACCTCCACACGTGGAGATGTATCCACTCAGTCCAGTAGACCTGCTAGTGATAGTGGTGGAGCCAGCGTATCCACTCAGTCCAGTAGACCTGCTAGTGATAGTGGTGGAGCCAGCACCTCCACACGTGGAGACGTATCCACTCAGTCCAGTAGACCTGCTAGTGATAGTGGTGGAGCCAGCGTATCCACTCAGTCCAGTAGACCTGCTAGTGATAGTGGTGGAGCCAGCACCTCCACACGTGGAGATGTATCCACTCAGTCCAGTAGACCTGCTCCGCGACCCACAGCAACGCAGTCTTCTATGGACCAGTTTATTCCAAAGTCTATGTCTGTAGTAAAACAAGGCCAAAATGATATTGCATTGGCTAAAATGATTGCCACCGATTTCCAGCCATTTTAGATTGTGAAGGACAGAGGTTTTCGAAATTATTGCAATAGTCTAAATCCAATGTACACAATTCCAAGCAGGAAAACGCTTTCAAAATAACTTTTTCCACAACTGTACGAGAGCTTACAGGCTTCAGTGTGGGAAAGAGTCCAGAAAGCTACTGCCGTTTGCCTTACCACTGACTGCTGGACATCAACTTCATACATGTCGGTTGCATGTCACTTCATTGAAGATTTTTCGATGTCTAGCTGTCTTCTGGACTGCTTTGAGTTTAGCGACAGACACACCTCAGAGAACTTGGCAGAGGAACTGTTGAGTGGCCAGAGAATGGCAAGTAGATGGTAAAGTGGTCTGTTGTGTTAGCGACAATGCAGCCAACTTAACCAAAGCCATGACATTTTAAAATGGACCCATGTCTTGCCCACACAATCAACCTGATTGTAAGAGATGCTCTGAAGGTGATGAAGCCCACTGTGGACAAAGTGAAAGCAGCTGTGGAATACTTCCACAGGAGCACAGTAGATGCTGAAAAACTAAAGTCTACACAATGCCAGATGGGAATGCCTGAGCTGAGGCCTAAACAAGACTGCACTACAAGGTGGAATTCAACTTTTTATATGTTGAAGCGGTTTCTTGAGTCAAAGGATGCCATCATCTCTACCCTGGCCATTGTCATTGCACCTGTTGATGCTCTGACCCAAGAGGAATGGTGGTAATATTGTGATGATGACAAATAATTACTGAGAGAAGAAACCGTATCAGCCCCTTGAAAGAGGCAGCTTGCATTTCTGAATGCAAATCTCTCATAAAAGCAAAATATGGTCAGCATTGCTGTGTGCTGCTGGTTATAACATGGCAACAAAGAAGAGAGACAAGAGAGGGACCAGTTAAATTTTTTAAGTGGGGTGCTGCCGTTTTTCACGTTTTTATTTATTTTTCTTTGATGTGGTGCAATATTCTATTATGCTGTTCAGATTGTATTCATTTTGAATGGTCAGATTTATATGTACTTTGTTTATATACATTAAATAGTTATACTTTAAATCCACATGTGTAATAGCATTATTTTTCATAACAAACCAATGCATTTTTAAATACATTGTGGTTCAGGTAGAGTGATTTCATTTAATCATTTAAATAGAATTGTTTTAACACCAATCACTGGCCATTAGTATTGGCGCCACACCGTATGTGAACGCGGACAGTTCTGTACAGGGATGCGGGCAGTTCCAGAACGTGGACATGAGCAGTGCAACACAATCAACTAAACCCAGTCTTTACAGTGGGTTACATTAGTAATATTCACTTTTTAACCTCTTGACGGTCGCCTAGGATAGGGGGCGCTACAGCGATTTTTGAAAAAAATGTGCGCCCATTTTAAATGGCCTCCTACTCAAACTCAGAAGCTAGGATATGCATATAATTAATACTTGTGGATAGAAAACATCCTAAAGTTTCTAAAACTGTTTGAATGGTGTCTGTGAGTATAACAGAACTCATATGGCAGTCACAACCCCGAGACCGATCGTAACAGGATGTGGAATTCTGAATTGCGGACTCAACTTCATCAGTTTGCCTGTAAATCACACCGTGAGCTATGGTTCATTGAGCACTTCCTATTGCTTCCACTAGATGTCCCCAGTCTTTACAAAGTGGTTTGAGTCTCCTACTGTTAAAACTGAATGAATGAGACGCTGTGGAACGTGGTCACACGGAGAGGGCCATCACCATTATGACGCCGGCGCCCTTGGTTACCCTCCCCTTTCGAAACGTTTTGAAACACAATGCAATCGTCCCCCTCGAATCTTATTGGCTCTCTTGTTGAAAAACGCCCTGAAGATTTATGTTATACAATGTTTGACATGTTTGAACAAACCTAAATGGGAAAAAAAAGCATTTTATTGAAAGAGTAGTCCCGCGGCCGACGGAGCTTTTGGTGCAGCCTTCAGAACGCGCTAACAAGAACAAGCTATTGGGAAGTAAAGGATTAACTTTTTCGAACGAAAATACATTTGTTGTGGACCTGGGATTCCTGGAAGTGCTTTCTGCTGAAGATAATCAAAGGTAAGGGATTATTGACAATAGTATACAAGAGTAGATTTGATATGCGATTGTTCCAAGATGGCGCTGACCTGTAATGTTAGCCTATTTTTCTGAGTATCGCATCCCCTTTCATCGCAAAGTGTGATTACCCAGTAAAGTTAATTTTTAAATCTGGCATTGCAGGTGCTTTCAAGAATGCTAATCTATAAATCTTAGAATGACAATATTACATTTTAAAATTGTTTTCGAATAGTAATTTAGTAAATTGTAGCGCTATTTCACCGGACGCATTTGAGGGAAAATAGTTAGTCAACGTTACGCGCCGATGTAAAATGCTGTTTTTATATATAAATATGAACTTTATCGAACAAAATAATGCATGTATTGTGTAACATGATGTCCTAGGTGTGTCATCTGATGAAGATTGTCAAAGGTTAGTGCTGCATTTAGCTGTTTTTTGGTTATTTGTGATGCATGTGGTTGGTCGGAAAATGGCTATGTGGTTACTTTTACGATATACTCCTCTAACATAATGTAATGTTTTGCTTTTGCTGTAAAGCCTTTTTGAAATCGGACAACGTGGTTCGATTCAGGAGAGGTGTATCTATAAAACGATATAACATAGTCCTATATTTGAAAAAATATATATATTACATTTTGTTATGCTAATGGCGATATGATTTTTCGCTGGATGTCCGCTGGATGTCCTGTTAATATTATGTTAAATAAACATTCCACTTTTTTTATAACAATATTTTGAGATCTGGGCCCATGTCCACAAAGCGTCTCAGAGTAGAAAATTGGTCGTATAAGTGCTGAGAAAAAAATATATTTTACACTTACGGGTATAAATTAAAGCTATGCATGAATTCTCTAGTCCCACCTAGTCGGCAGATATTTAGGACACCTCATGAGCTGTCCTAAGTAGTTAAGAGTTAACAGCAGGTGTCTTGATAATACTATAGAATAATGCAGTGAGTCAGTGGTTCCTACTCCACATGTAAATGCTTTGCAGTAGTTAAAAATAATGTTTTATATTTCTATATAATCAATCCATTAATAATATATGTCTTGTGCTTTTGGCAATGATTTATGTATAATACTTATGTATAACAAGTGACACCATGTATGTCTCCAAAGCATTTTGTCTTCATTTTGGCAGATTAATATATGCTAATTTCCCAAGATTAACTCAGGTTTTCGTCCAGCGGCTAAGGAGTTGGAGCTGTGGCAGGAGTTGGACCTGTGGTCGAAAGGTGGCTGGTTTATATCCCGGGCCGGGTGCTGGTAAAAACGGGCGGAATTGATCTGACCACTGGAGGGCTGTTGGGTTCACATCCTCAAAACATTCACCTTTCGTTGATCAGAACTTTAGAGGTTCTTCTTCACTGAACCCCACAATATATTGTGACGACCCTGGGTTTATAAGCACAGAAATCGACTCTGCCACTCGAGCTTTTGCGGCACAGTCGATAGTGTGCCAGACTTCGGGCTAGAAGGTCGAGGGTTTGAGACCTGCTCCCTGCTGTTTCATTACAATATATAACTTTTTGTGGTTCCATATATTAAGGAAGTGATAGAAGCCTTTTTGGTTCTATAAGGAACCTTCTTTTCTGAGTGTAAAATGAACACGTTTTTCTTTTGATTATTTAATTATCTACATCATGTTATTTCAAGTTCTCCCTTTGGAGCGCAACATCACGTTGTTAAAAAACAATCCTAAATTGGGCGTGGCTATAAATTAGGCAAATTGAAGGCATCTCGGGCGTAATCTGTGTTCGATGAAAATGAACATTGTTGCAACGTTGTAGGTAACATTATTGGCCAGGGACTTGATGCCTACTATGCTAAAGATATTTAGAGTTGTTAAACGGGTGTGAAGAGTGTGTTGATATAACGGTAATATTGTCAAAATTCTTATTGTTACAACGATCAGAATTGGTAAAGAAAATATGCATTCCATTATATTAGGCAATAATTAAGAGTAGGCAAAGTGGTCGTGTCATGTGAAAATTCTATCAAATGTGTTACATTGCAACGAGTACAGTCAGGGTGCCGTGGAACCCCTGCAGTACCTCCACAGACCCCGGATTGAGAACCCCTGATTTAGCAGATGCTCTTATCCAGAGAGATTTACAGTAAGTGCATTCATCTTAATATTTATTTTGGGAATAAACGTAAAAAATTCTTCATAAAAGGATATGAACTGACCTGTCCACCAGACGTGATACCTTGTAGTGCTGCTGATCCAGTTTCTACTGGTCTGACTGAGGATATGAACTCTGACCTGTCCACCAGACGTGATACCTTGTAGTGCTGCTGATCCAGTTTCTACTGGTCTGACTGAGGATATGAACTCTGACCTGTTCACCAGACGTGATACCTTGTCCCGAAACTGTAGTTTCAACCCCCTCCCTCCCTCCCTCCCTGTCTGTCTGTCTATCCCTCCCTTGTCTATCCCTCCTCTACCCAGTACAGCCAGAAGAGGACTGGCCACTCCTCAGAGCCTGGTTCCTCTCTACCCAGCACAGCCAGTAGAGGACTGGCCACTCCTCAGAGCCTGGTTCCTCTCTACCCAGCACAGCCAGTAGAGGACTGGCCACTCCTCAGAGCCTGGTTCCTCTCTAGGTTTCTTCCTAGGTTCCTGCCTTTCTGGGGAGTTTTTCTAGCCACCGGGCTTCAACATCCAAACATGATCTGTTCAGCACCAGACCACAGTTAGACCCAATGACGTGTTTCTGCCAATGAGCTTTAGATCAAATCAAATTGTATTTGATTAAATAACAACAAAATAATAATAACAACAAAATTAAGATAACGAGACTATAAGGAGTACCAGTACTGAGTCAATGTGCAGGGGTACCAGGTAGTTGAGGTAATAATGAGACTATAAGGAGTACCAGTACTGAGTCAATGTGCAGGGGTACCAGGTAGTTGAGGTAATAATGAGACTATAAGGAGTACCAGTACTGAGTCAATGTGCAGGGGTACCAGGTAGTTGAGGTAATAATGAGACTATAAGGAGTACCAGTACTGAGTCAATGTGCAGGGGTAACAGGTAGTTGAGGTAATAATGAGACTATAAGGAGTACCAGTACTGAGTCAATGTGCAGGGGTACCAGGTAGTTGAGGTAATAATGAGACTATAAGGAGTACCAGTACTGAGTCAATGTGCAGGGGTACCAGGTAGTTGAGGAAAGTTGAGGTAATATGTACATGTAAGTAGGGGTAAAAGTGACTAGGCAATCAGGATAGAGATTATATCTCCTCATCCACACACACACACACACACACACACACACACACACACACACACACACACACACACACACACACACACACACACACACACACACACACACACACGGAGGGAACGTTGTGTTTGTTTAATATTGTTTTAGGACTATATAAATGGACTAAAGTATTAGCCTATGGATTATGAAAACAACAAAAAGAAATGTGAAAATGGGAGAGGAGAAATGACTAGAGACAGTGTTGTTTAACTCACTGACCATGACCCATGAGTTCTTCTTACCTTTGTTCAGTAGAAAAGTCTCCCTCTCTAAACATTGTAGGAGGCTCCATAGACCAGTCACTCTTCATGGACACACAGCTGGGTACAGGGGAGGCTGGTCTCTCCTGCTTGATTGGTCTTCAACACAACAGAGACAAACATTACATCTCTCATCTACTCTGATCTCAGATGGGGAAACATAAGAAGAGTTTCATTCCAAAACGCTATATATCACTTTTCAGAAATGTTGCTAAATTAGCTTTTTTTGTTTAAAGAAATTATTATAGAGGTGTGGTTTTTCCCTATCTAATCATGGCATGGTGTTGTTCAATGACAGACATGTATTTGTTTAAAATCTATCACTTCATGGTATCATTTCAAAGACACATAATCATATTTCTTTACAAAATGCTATATATCTGCCTCACTGTCAAATGTTACCGACCGTTTCGATCTTATGTAGCAAAATTGTGTTTTTTACATTGGATAAAAGTAGACACTCAGAGCTAGAAAATGGTATATCATACACTACAGTTGAGGACATCTCCTCATCCAGGGAGAGCACACACAGAGGGAATGTTGTGTTTAATATTGTTTTAGGACTATGAAAATGGACAAAAGGATTAGTCTATGGATTATGAAAACAACTAAATGAAATGTGAAAATGGTAGAGGAGAAATGACTAGAGACAGTGTTGTTTAACTCACTGACCATGACCCATGAGTTCTTCTTACCTTTGTTCAGTAGAAAAGTCTCCCTCTCTAAAGTTTTGAGGAGGACTCATAGACCGGTCACTCTCACAGCTGGATACAGGGGAGGCTGGTCTCTCCTGCTTTATTGGTCTTCAACACAACAGAGACAAACATTACATCTCTCATCTACTCTGATCTCAGATGGGGAAACATAAGAAGAGTTCCAAAATGCAACATATCACTTTACAGAAATGAGCTTTTATTGTTTAAAGAAATTATGTATTAATTATTACATCTCTCACAGACAAGGATTTGTTTAAAATCTATCACTTGATGGTTTCATTTCAGAGAGACAAAAATCATGATTTTTTTGCAAAATGCTATATATCTCCCTCACTCTCAAATGTGACCGAGAGAGACAAACGGCTCAATTTGGTAATTAACTAAATAACTACACATATAGTGATTTTGGTTTATGTCAGTTTAATTGTTTGTTATGGTATACGTTGTTATTTTATGATTGTAAGTGATAAAATTAACTAGTAATTTTCAGTAATTACAACTTTAGTAAGGAATAACACATTTTTCAGTACTACTGCAGTTGTTACATAATTCCAATAGATGGCAGCATAAGACCACAAATGACATTTCAGAATATTAGTTTAGTTTTTTCCCTGGAAACACCACCACTCCCCACGCTTCCTGCAGAACCGCTGTGGTACCTCCACAGACCCCGGATTGAGAACCCCTGATTTAGCAGATGCTCTTATCCAGAGAGATTTACAGTAAGTGCATTCACCTTAAGATAGCTATTTATTTAGGAAATAAACTAAATCAATTCTTCATAAAATTGTCATCTTACCTCTTAGCTT